>NW_025767716.1:0-44348 GCF_003918875.1 Haliotis rubra | reverse complement strand
TATACGTACCGACATGGGTACCGAGAATGTGAAAGTGAAATATGCAAGAGTTCTTAAGCGAAACTCATCCCAAGCGGTTTCCTTGTAAGGTATAAATCAGCAGTAATGATAATAGTTGTGTCGTTTTTTTGCCAAGAAACAAAATTATTTTAACGAAAAAATGTTTTCAAGTCAACAAAAGAACTGACAAACAATGCTTGAAAGCAAGTGAACGTAGCACTCCGAAAAAGGGAAAAGGTGAAGGAAGTGAAATATGAAACTGTTGAAACCAAGACACTGGCGGATAGCAGAACATGGAACCCCAAAACAAACCGTATACCAGTGTTCAAAATGATATTAATTAGTAAAAGGATAACATTTCAGCATTTTCTCGAAAACTTTTCAAGGCAGCTGACATAGGTATAGTGTGCTAGGGATACAACTATCAGAAAACATGAGCTTTCTAGACCATGTCCATAATCCAGAACCCACTTGACAGCAGATTGTTGAATTCTAACCGGAAAGATGCATATCTCTCATATTCTGATGGAAGTTTCAAAACGTGACCGCAAGTGTGTGCAATAGAGAGATCTCTGAAGTCCAGATGCTTTGAAGAAGATCACCTCGATTACTTTGGGTGCTTGCAACATCAGATCTGAACCTGTGGTGAACCTGAGAAAATGCTTCAGTGTAGTTGCACTAGTTTCACGTACAAACCGTCGCAAGTAGTTCATGGTTTCCCCTTTCAGAATCCGACATGACCTCTCAGGTGCTTTCAAGAGTCTACTCACCTTTCGATTTATGGGCTCCAAATCGTCGTACAACTTATGCAAGTGTTCTGGGCTCCAGAACCTTTGCAAGGTCTCTTAAGACCTGAGACCAACTGTCTATAATGCTAAGCCAGGTGTCTGGACCAACTCCTTGTGGGCTACCTCATGTACGAGTTTTTTAAGATTTTCTTTGTGGGATACACTCTGCATTTATGATCATCAAGCATGTCAACAAGATCGTCCAAGTCATCCGGAAAATTGTCCATGGCCTGCTGCAGTGTTGTTTTACCATCTGTCGATAGTGTGTCAAGAAAGGAGTTGATGAGATCTGATGCATAATCGCCAAACATTGCTAATTCAACAAACAATTGGTTCCTAACACGATTGGAAAGTAGCTTGCTTGGATCTATCCTTTGTAGATGATGCGTCCAACGGACATCCACTCTTCCCTGTTGGAAGTCATGGCGAATAGTCGGGATCTTCTTTTCATTTCCTTCGCAGGAAGACTTGTAAAATTCATTCCAGAACTGTGAGACAATCCCTGAACACACCATCGCCATGGCCCATGTTCCTCTCTGTTCCATTAGGAAGTACCATCGTGCAGGCAATTTCTGTTGAGACAAGTGTTGGATCCTTGAAATAGTGCACCATTTCTTATAGGCAATTTCCTCTGTGTATCGTAAGAGTAACATATGCATGGCAGAGTGGCATCCAAGTCAATATCTGATTCTCCTGGAAACTGTTTGGACTTGCGTCTCGGATCAGTAACACTGTTAGAAGAGCATTTGCATCTGCTGCAAGATCCGGAATTTCATTGGTGAATTTGCTCTCTGATGATCATGATATTCAAGCATCAGTACTGACCTCAGTATTAAGCGATCATCTCCAGAAGCGGCAATATTCTGATAATGTTCTTTAGATGTACTCTGTTGCGAGGTAGCCATGTTTGGCAGATCTGGAAGCTTCCATCATCTTGGTCTGAGATTGCTGTAGATGTCTTGGGTGGGGAAATGGTTATCGCGGATACATCTGACACCTTTTCGTCATCTTGAAGCTTCTTCAGTAGAAGCCAGATGCATTTGGAGTTGACATGACAATACACGATGCATCCGGTAACTCTCCATCATCTGACATTTTCTCAGGCGATTTTTGATCTTAGTGCTCATGTAGCATCTAAGCATTCTCATTTTCGTCTGTTCGTACATAGAAGCCACTGTGGTGTTACGATCAATTAGTTTCAGTTTGAAATCTCATTTCCAAAGCAAAAGTCGTCGATATGACCTCTACTGATCTACTGTCTGGGAAAACAGCCGTTTTCCTTTGGAAAGAATTTCTCCTATGGTAATAGTTTTTCAACTTTGAGATGCCTGATGCCACCTCCTGTTTTGGCCCGTACCTGTTTGTATTGGTGTGTTGATGCGTCAAAGTTTAACCATCCTAGTTCCTATACGTCTGCTACTTTTGCTTGCATTCTTATTTCCGACCACTTTGTTGATGTCGACGGTCCATCTTCGTCACTGTTTGGCGGTGAAGGTGTATGCATTTTGGCCCTAAGGTTCCTTAGGTGTTCTTCCTTTTTGTTTTCTCGGAAGATCATTCTCCAAAGTCTACGAGAGAAGTTCTTCGCAGCAAAGCCTATCCCCGTAAAGTGGCAAATATTCAGATAATTCCTGGTCCTCAAGCAGAAGAAGCACATCACAGTCACTCTGGAAAAGAAGTTCATTTTCAGTGAACACACAGAGGAGAACAAACTTCTCAAGACTAACAAAGACTGTTATCATCGACATGTGTGCCCTTACTGAGTGTTACGATGGGAGAGTACGATGGTCGGCAATTGATAATGCGATCTCAGTTTGGGGAAAAAGCAAGATCATATTAATTCGGTTAAATTTCATTGGGAATTTGCAGGAGGAGATTGTAGCATTGCGGAAACTAATAAAAACAGGAATGTCTTGGCGGTACTCGAATATACTCGAAAATACTTGAGCAACTGTGAAATATAGACACTATAAGCTAGAGCTGCATGAATGTTACTGGACATCTATGGGAAATTGAAATCACCCCTATGGTCATGTTTTACCTTTGCATATTTAGTCAATGTTCAAAGGGAAGCAACTCCTACTAGGAAAACTTAGTAAGGATAAATGAATGAGTTAAGTTTTACGCCACACTCACCAATATTCCAGCTATATGGCGGCGGTCTGTAAATAATCGAGTCTGGACCAGACAAGCCAGAGATCAACAACATGAGAATCGATCTACGCAATTTGGGAACCGATGACATGTGCCAACCATGTCAGCGAGCCTGACCATCCAATCCCGTTAGCTGCCTCTTACGACAAGCATGGGTTGCTGAAGATCAATTTTAACTCGGATCTTTACGGATTCGTAAGGATAAAACACTTACAGCAAGGGTATATAGTTGTTAAAACATTTTAAAATAAACTACAACACACACACGTATACATTATGTGTTCCAGAAAATAGCACTGGTCTTGGACGTTTGATAAAATAATTGCAAAGAAAATAACAACTTTCAGCTCCATTACTCCAAAACTTATCAAATATTGATTAGCATGCTTTCTACAGATGTATTGGCCTGAAAAATGACTTACCCACAATGTTCTAAATCTTCCATACCACGATTTACAGTAATTACGTTTTGGGGTGATCTCCCTTTACTTTGGCAGATATCGTCATAATGTTGACATTAGAATCTTAGTTGCTTTAGGGGTTATTATTGATGAAAGTATCAGCGAAATCGCATAAGGCGTTTTTAGTCGAAGTGAGTACAAAAGAAAATTTGGTTCAAATAATGATAATAACCAAGATACAGCATTAGGTCTTTACAACACTTTATCTAAACAAGACCTAATAATTAGAAGTACATTTGATTTTGATGTTTGGAGGAAATTACACAATATTTATCTTCCAACCAATAGAGGCTACAAATATCAATGAAATTCTTTCTACTTCACTGGAGGAGATAGACAAGAGTAGAACAATCATGTTATTACCTCAGTGAAGATATGTTTTAGTTCAATTGGAAACTAGGCTTTTCTCTGTTCGAAGTATAGCAATGCATGTTATTCACGTCTAATATAAACATGTGTATATGGGATTGAAGTGGAGGAAGTAAAACGGGGAACATGGTATTTTAGTAAGAAATAAAGTCGGTATATATGTGATATACGTGCACATACTAATGGGTCGAGTTAATCCGACCGGTTTTAAATGACATTGTACAGTATTAAACTTCCATCGTATCCACTTCAGGGAAATAGTTACTGATGCATGCAAAACCAAAACTAGTTCCTGAAGGTGGTCAGCTTTACTTCCAATACATCAGACATCGGTTTTATAATTAAGTATAACACTCATTGTTTACATTTTCTAATGGTCATGTAATACTATATACAAAAAATAAAGCCGTAGCACAAAACAAAGTTATCTAACTTTACGTTAGTGTTCATAAAACTTTCTACCAATATTAGAAGTCAGTAAAACCACTCTAGATACCTGCAATAAACTCCTACTCATATTTATGTTTTAATTATTATTATGAAATTACACATGCCTGGGCCTGCTTTATGTAATGAAGCAAAACGTAGCAAAATCAGCTACAAAGAATAGGATTAGCAAGCACAAAGACGATGAACATTTGAATAAATATTATCAATGTTCATGATAAATTGGACAACGTTTACATAGTCACATCATAAGCACGTAGTCAACTCCGACTTTGCACGGTTTAAAATGTTAGGAACATGTTTTACATACCTTATCATTTTTCATTCGTTCGGTATCTTCTTTGGTATACCCCGGTCTTCTAGAAAGGATATAAGTTTGTCCATTTCGACCAGCACTCAAGCAAATCTGCGTTCTAGTAAGACCCTTAAACACAAAGTTGAGCGCTCAAGATATTAACTTGTGCGCTCAAGATATTAACTTGTGCGCTCAAGATATTCACTTGTGCGCTCAAGATATTAACTTGTGTGCTCAAGATACTAACTTTGTGCGCTCAAGATATTAACTTGAGCTCAAGATATTCACTTGTGCGCTCAAGATACTAACTTATTGCGCTCAAGATAACTAATTTGTGCGCTCAAGATAAGTAATTTGTGCTCAAGATATTAACTTGTGCGCTCAAGATAAGTAACTTGTGTGCTCAAGATATTAACTTGAGCGCTCAAGATATTAACTTGAGCGCTCAAGATATTAACTTATTGCGTTTAAGATACTAACTTGTGCGCTCAAGATAACTAACTTGAGCGCTCAAGATATTAACTTGTGCGCTCAAGATAATTCTTATTTCATGAGGTCCCTTCAGCGCTTCCGTAGATATGGTGTTAGTGAGTCTGGTATCCAATATAGAATGTTAACAATATTCGTTGCTGATTTTTACACTGTGTAACTTCTTAACATGTTCAGCCAGTGCTATCTGCGTGCTATCCCAGTGACCGCGAATGTAATTAGCTCAAAATATGTATTGCTCTTACCACATACTTGCAGCTCAGTGATCAAGCATAAAGCAGTATAGGCCCAGATGATAATTCCTAGATGTCTTCATGGATGTTTGAAAACAAGCTGAAGATTTATGACAATAAATCCGAGTGTATGTTTGTTGTCAAGGAGCTTAGCGTGGCCTTCAGTCATTTCAGGTCAGTGACACTACCTTTCCCATGTCAGTAGACTCTTCCAATCTAAATATATTAAGTTAACTATTTAGCATTGATAAATCTAGGAACAGCATATGAATGGGGGTCTCTGTCAAATCGATAACAGATGCTGTTTGAGGAAGCAGCGCTAATGGTATGTTCCACATCAACAATTTTGGGGAGAAAACATGGCATGGCTATCCAATCACTCTGCTCCTGTAACAGACTTTGGAACGCACAATTTGCTCCAGTGTCATATGTACTTATATCATTCTTACATGTCCAGTCAGATGCATAAATACATAACCCGTGAAGATGAGGTTGTCGAAAGAGAGCCACTAAAGGGATCAGATAGTCAGGCTCACTGGATTGGTTGTCAAATGTCATCTTATCCCAGTTATTGCAGATCGATGCTCCTGCAGTTGATCACAGGATTCTCTTTTCCAGTCTCGATTATTTAGACCGCCGCCATAAAGCCGGAATATTGCTGTGTGCGGCGTTAAACAACAAATAACCAGCAAACCAACCATTTATTATTGACATGTTTGACATGTCAATTTAAATCTATTTTAGTGTTGAGCCATCATTCCATTGCATAACTATCAAGAAATTTCGTATTGCCTTAGCGAGGTTCGTTAGGTGTAGTTGACACCAACTGAATATAGAAACTGGTAGATATATAAAGAAACCAAAAAACTAAAGATTGTGTGAAATGTGTTCCTGTAACTATGTAGAAAATGAGTATCACTTTTTACTGATTTTTACTGCCTATGATGATCTACGTAAACGTTTTATCCCTGTCGATGTTTTCACCCATCCAACCTTGTGTAAATTTAATCGACTGATGAGTAATGCTACTCCTCTTGTGTTAAGAAATCTTGCCTTGTTCATCTTCTATGCTAACAATCGTCGTCGCTACAGCTTGAAGGCTGCCAATGTATAACGTTGTACCATGGGCCGATGGCCTACATCCACATGAATAAAGACTACAAGGACATGTTTATACCATGCTTAGCATGAATAGTAACATGTATGTAAATCCAACACGTTTACATCTATAGTGATGTTATTTATAATGGTTTTGATACGTGCTTGCTTAGACAATTGAATTGAAATGTTTATGGTCATTCATTGCTAGACTCTCCTTCTGTAATAAACTTTTTAACAAACATGTTGTCCCTTGTACCTCATTTTTTGCTACTTGGACCAGATAGCTTGAGACGAGAGCGATCTCATTTTATCCAAATGACCTTTTATCGTTGTGGCCTTTTGCACCTGCACTATGCAAGAATATATACTACATATAAATGGACTATTATTGTTATCTTTTATCGTGAACTGAAGTGTATTGTAGTAGACAAATTTACCCCTCCTGTCCTTGTCGATTGTGTTGGAGCGACGCACCATACAATCTGGAACAGTAAACAGCAGCCTGTCGCTATACGCCTTGGTTAGTCTACTGCTGGTTTTAGACTAGATGTGCGCATGCCAATCTCCCTCACTGCATTTTTCCTTTTCAGGTAAAGAATGTACTGTGCATAATCATGCAATCATTTTATCTATATATTTTACATCTACATCTATCGAATCTTGTTGACCTTTGTCACAATTGTATAGAATCCAGTTGCATTCCCGTGATAATAGGATTGACATACTTTCGCGTCTGTAACAAGTCGTTGGGGCTATTTCATTGGATGCACGTTTGGGGAGCAAACTGTTTGTTCGTCCTTCCAGTGTTGAAAGGGTGAGTGCATTGAAACATTCTCACAAGATGAAAGTGGCAGTAGTAATATAATATATATCCATATATAGTACTTAATCAAAACATCAATGCCAGAGAATAATTCCATATTCCACAAAACTAATTCCATGGGCAAACGCAAATGCAAAAACATTTGTAAAATGCCGGGTGTTTCCAAAACCCTGTTCTATATGATGTTGTGTTTATGTTAAAACGTCCTTGTCCGGTGTTTTTCATTTCCCTTTCCTCCTTTCACTTTCTTTGTTATATGTTCCTTGTTTAATGTAATGTTTGTTTTACATACAGGTCTGGTTTTAAATAAATAGCGTATTAAAGCGATAAAGAAACGTTTTCTCAAACCCATACACAGTGCATGCTGCAGCTAATGAAGGGTGTATTTTGTTTGTATACTGTTCTCCAACTATAGAGAAGAGTCTTCAACAGCTAGTTTAACCTTGATTGCCTTTATTTGTACCTAAAAGTACGATCATGAAGACTAAGCATGATGAGGTCAATCACGTATGACGTGGTAAAGCTGTAAAATAACAAAGGAACTATACGTGTGATATTCCTGTACATTGGATGAGTGTAATCACACCTTTAGCTAAATTTAACTAAATTGTGTAAACAACACCAATACCAGACATTGAGCCTAATTTACTGGTTCAATTAAAACATTTTTTGCGATATCAAAATGCCATGACAGTTCTATGTTGTTTCATAAACAATGAAAAATATAAAATTTATAATACGAATGTCAAGCCCACTTGTATAGAGCCTCACAAAAGTACACAGATGTATGCGTTTTTACTGCGTAGCATTACCCTACCTATGTAGAGCCTCACAAATTACGGAGATGCATGTTTCTTCTAAATGCATAAAATACAGAAGATACCATGGAATAATTATCACAAGAACACGAAGAATGAATCCTATAACACTGTAAATCAACTTACGTCTTGGTGCGAGGCTTAATGCAAAGAAAACACTTCAAAACTTGAGAGCGACACTTGTCACTGATGAGCACATGGTACAACATGGCTGGCAAAGGGAGGTAATCAACCTCAAACTAAGGGAAGCAACTCTAGTGAAGCTTACATCAAATCTTAGATGTCAGTGTGTGACATCACACTCCCCGTCTGATATTTAATGAAATATCACTACCAACTACTCTAACATAACCAATTAACACTAAAATAACACACAGTTATCTAAAATTCACTGGTATCAGATCTGAACTACTACATTAAACAATGTCAAAAAGTCACTCAGAAATCAGCAAAACTACTTCTGCCACTGGTCTTGTGAACACAAACAAACTTATTGTCTTTGAACACTTTAACTTCAATCTTCCTAACAATGTCATCATCACTTGGGTACACGTTTACAACACGTCCCATTGGCCACTCATTTCTGTGTGTCGATTTGTCCCTGAGCAAAACAATGTCATTGACCTTCAAGTTTTGTTTCACATCAGTCCACTTCCTGCGGAACTGTAGCAACTGAAGATATTCTCTCTTCCAACGTTCCCAGAACATATCAGCCAACTGCTGGACACGTGCCCATTGGTGTTTATACATGATTGGCAGAGTGAATTCACCTGATGGGATAGCTACAGAATCAGATTTCTGTGTCAGAATCATTGATGGAGATAACACTGTTGCACAATCCGGATCCGATGAAACAGGGGTGATGGGTCTTGAATTCACAATAGCACATGTTTCTGCCATAACGTTACAAGCACTTCGTGGCGTAAGATGATTTGGGTTCTGTGCGAGAAGAGAGTCCAAAATCCTCCGCACCACACCGATCATTCTCTCCCACACTCCACCCATGTGAGAAGAGTGTGGGGCGTTGAAGATCCACTGACATCCTGACTTGTACAAGTATCGCTGGACTGGGCCTTCTTCCACCTTGATAGTATCAATCTTGAGATCATCTGTGGCTCCGACAAAATTAGTGCCTCTATCAGGAGCAGAATAATGTCACTTTACCTCTGATGGATTGGAACCTTTGAGAGCGTTGATAAAGGATGAGCTGCTTAGATCCTCTATTACTTCAATGTGTATTGCCCTGATGGTTAAGCAAGTAAACAGAACTGCACAACGCTTTCTATTGGCGCTGCCTCCTCTGGTTCTTCTTGTCACAACTTGCCATGGACCGAAAGTGTCAACACCTACTGATGAAAATGGAACTCCTGGTGTGAGCCGATCTGATGGCAGGTCTGCCATTTTCTGATGTTCCAGAGGTCTACGCAGCTTTCGACACAGAACACACTTGTGTAAAAGAGACGAAAATCAGTCTTTAGCTTCAACAATCCAGAATCCACCATTTCTGATTGCGCCCTCTGTGAGATGCCTTCCTTGATGTTGGACATGTTCATGAAAGTGTTTAGCAAGCAACTGTGCTATATGACTGCCACCAGGTATGATGATAGGATGCTTTTCCTCTGATGAGAGATTAGACCTAGAGAGTCGTCCACCTACTCTGAGTAGGCTATGTTGATCAAGGAATGGACATAACTCGCCGATGGGGCTTTGTCTTTGAACAGGTTTACCATTGTCAAGACAAGAGATTTCAGCACCATACACTTCTCGTTGAAGTTCTAGGAGAATAAATCTCTGTGAAGATAGAAAGTTCTGAACAGAGTCTTGTTGCCGAGAGACGACCTTCCCTTTTTTCCTTTGAACGAGATCCTTAAGTAATGCGATGGCATTTACAAGTCTGGTCCATGAAGAGAATTTCTCGAAATTCTTAACACCAAGAGATCTGTTGACTTCTGTCTTGGCTGTAACTACTTTAGGCTTCACTTCTTTGTCCGATTGAGGATTCACAAGTGGATACACAACTTCTTTTGATTCAGGATTGTCCCTGTGTGACTGTTATGCGGTCCAGACAACCACTTGTTGGCTGTAAAGTTCATATCTTGTACACATCGCGTAGCAGCATCTGCAGGGTTTGATGAAGTGTGAACGTAACTCCACTGGCTTGGAGTAGATACTTGTCTGATCTTGTGAACACGGTTGCTCACGTGAAATGAAGAAGCGTCTTGTATCATTGCCAATATACCCTAGCACTACCTTGCTGTCTGTGTAGAATTTCATATTCTTGAGTGATATGTTCAGGTGTTCACTGATGAACTCTGCAATTTCAGCGGACAACACGGCAGCACACAACTCTAATCTGGGAATGGTGTTGCAGTGCAGAGGGGCTACTTTAGCCTTACCCAGCACAAAGCCTACATGAGTTTGTCCATCCTTCACAGCCATTAGATAGGCAACTGAAGCAATTGCCTTTTCAGAGGCATCACAATGAACTTATGTGAACTTGTCTTGAATCTGACTCAGATGGTGATATGGGTACAAAGGCACGTGAAACACTCCAACTCTTCTACAGCCTTAAGAGACTGTCTCCACAGGTTCCACTCACACTGACGCTCAGGAGGAAGTATTTCGGCCCCAGTCTGTGCCTTTACGTAAAGTTCCCGAAGAAGAATTTTGCCCTTAACTGTGAATGGCGCTAGGAAGCCGAAGAGGGTCAAATAGGCTGTTTATAACCCGATAGAAGACCTCTTCTGGTGTATGGTTTGTCTAGTTGATCTTCTTGAATGAGAAACCTAAAGACATCTCTGTTTAAATCCCATGCTAATCCAAGACTGTGACATAAAGGAAGGAGTTCCTTGCTGAGATCCACAGTCTTTAGATGTTTGGCGAGATCTTCCTTGAGGAAAGCTTTCATGACCTCTGTTCTGTTGGAAGCAATTTTGTGGAGGCGTAGTTGACCTTCAGACTGGAGGACATTTTGTGTTCTTTTCAATAGACTTACAGCCTTTCCACAGGTTTCTACAGAGGTGAGAGCGTCATCGACATAGAAATCCTTTTCAACGAAGCTCCTGACATCTTCATCACACTGAACCACACAGTCACTGACAGTTTTGCGGAGACCATATGTAGCGACTGCGGGGTGATGTACTGTTGCCAAACACATGTACACACATTCGATACTCAATGATTTCGGCATCAGGGTTGTTGTCTTCATACCAGAAGAACCTCAAAAAGTTGCGATGGTCCATATTCACGAAGAAACTGTAAAACATTTTCTGAATGTCTGCTGTAACTGCAACTTTATCTTTCCTGAATCGTAATAACACACCTAACAGACTGTTAGTAAAATCTGGTCCAGTCATCAGGACGTTGTTTAGTGACACTCCATCAAATGTAGCTGAGGAATCGAAGACCCCTCTGAGTTGGGTCGGTTTCTTTGGGTGGTACACCCCGAAAAGTGGAAGATACCAACATTCTTCATCAGGTCGGGTCGCGTGCCTTCTCTGCATGGCCTTTATCCAATATGTCACCCATGAATTCCACGAAATCTTTTAATTTCTGAGGATTTTTCTTCAGATTCTTATCCAAAAGAAATGCTCTTTTCGGCTTGAGACCTGTTGTTTGGCAATCTGGTTCTGCCAAGTTTGAACGGTAATGGAGCTGTCCAGTTTCCATTGTTACCCTTTTTCATTTCAGCATCCATCATTTCAAGGAACAGACGGTCTTCTATTGACTGTCCAATCTTATTGTCATCCTTGGTTCTTTCAAACACTGTGTCACCAATAGTGTCTTGAGTGAAGATATCATCTTCAATTACCTCTTTCTCTACTTTGAAGTTATTTGGACATGATTCCAAATATGACGGACGTCCATTGGTCAGTACCGATGTCTTATTCACAGTTACGGTCTGAGGCGAATGTGTCTGTCCCAAACAGACATCGCCTATAACAACCCATCCCAAAGGAAGACGCTGAGCAAAAGGAGAGCCCCATGGTCCTGTGCACTGTTCGAGGACATGATGGGCTTCTGGGAGGTCTCTTCCTATGAGGAGAAGAATGGGAACATCCTTGTTTACTGGAAGGAAGAAGCCTGTGAGATGTTCAAGATGAGAATGATGTGCGACGACATCTGGTGACGGTATCTCGTCTTTTACGTCTGGAATATGCTTACATTCCAGAACAGGAGGAAGTTGAAAGCTTGTCATACAATCCATGGACTCTATCACCAATCCTGAAGCTTGTCTTCCATAAGTTGTAGTGCTTCCATTGCACGAAGATAAAAGATATGCTAGAGTCTGAGATGTCACATCTAACCTGTCCAATAACTCTGGCTTTGCTAGAGTTCTATTACTTTGGTCATCAATGATCACATAAGCATGGATGGGATTCATCTTATGCCCTTGAGGGTAGATTTTAGCCAATATTGTTTTTGCGCAAGATTTCCCCTGAAATCTGCCACCACAAACTTGTGAGCATTTGGAGGCAACCTTCACCTGTGTCTCCCCGCCGTGAGAATCCGTACCTTGAGAGGTCTTTTCACGCAAGGAGCAGGAAACATGCATCGAAGTGCAATGTTTATCACTGTTACATTCATCACACCTTATAAACTGGGTACAGTTGTTTGCTAAATGTTTGTCCGATTCACAACACCTGAAGCACAGGCGGTGCTTGCTAAGAAACTGTTTCTTTTCATCATACGGAAAAGCCCTGAAGGTGCGACACTTTCCCAGTGTGTGATGCGCCTTATGAATGGGACAATATGGTACATCCTTGGCTTGTGGCCGTGCTTGTTGGAGAGAGAGGGATTTCCATTTTGTTCAACATCTGTCTTTTTTCACTGACACTTGAGTTTTGAACCTGAAATCTTTCTGGGGAAAAACTTTATCCTGAAACTCAAACTTGAAACTTGGATCGTTCAAGGTGGAAGTTATGTCCTGAATAAATTTCACAAAATAGGTAAAAGGAGGAAACGTAACCTTGTTCTGTCTCTTGTGTTGTGAGGCCCTGTCAGTCCATTTGCCTTGAATGAAGAGTGGTAACTTCTGCAATATGGGGTTGATTCCCATTGATGAATCGAAATAAGCAAATACATTCTTGAAGTGTTCATCTTCTTTTAGGGACTCTATTTCACATAAGATGTCACACAAATCATACAGTTTCTGATAGTCTTTGCTTGTGACCCTTTCAAACTTGAACAATTTCTTCTTGACCGTGGCTTCGACGGCTTCAGGACTGCCGTAGCGCTCATCCAGTCGTGCCCATAATCGCTTGAGTCCTTTGACTTGATCATGAGGGTTGGACGATCGTATACTACTACTTGCATACCTTCCAGATTCTACACCTAACCACCTAACGAGAGTTCCATTTCTTCTGATGGAGACAAGTTCAGTTCACTTCCTATGTTCCTAAACCCTGTTTTCCATTTGGTATTCAGCAGGATTGTCGCTGAATTTAGTTAATCTGAGATTGAGAAGATCCCTTTTAAAAGGTAACTTGTGAGATCTGAAGCTTGTGTTGGCATCGGATGTTGTCGAACTGGGACGAATTCGAGCATTTACATTGAATGAGAGGTCACGGTCCAAGCTCCTAGATCTACCTGTTTCATGGTTCACATGTCCTGGAGGAATATGATTTCCACTGAATGACTGTTGGTTTTCATCTAGAATTGTATGGCTTGGCTCAGTAGGAATTATTTTCTCCGTAACCGTAGTGACGTTACGATCTTTGACAAACGTTTGCTCCCCAATCTCCTCTTGTACCACTGAAAGCTCTGCCTCTGCTACAGCAAGCTCTTTCTTGTGTGTAAGTAACTCTAAGTCTGCCACACATTCTGCTTGTTTCAATTTCAACTGAAATTCCCTTTCAGCAAACTGTAAACGAGTTCGAGCACCTTCTGCCTTAGCCTTACTCTTAGCGAGAAGAACACTTGAGCTGGTTGAACAACGACTTGAACTTCGTGAGTGTCTGCTCCTTCCAGAACAAACGGAAGCTTCTTCAGTTTTGGACGACACATGTACATCATCAATAACTTCAACATGTTCAGTTTTTATGAACTTGAAACTGTTCACGGTATCATTAACTCTATTAGCAAGATCATCGGAAATCATGATGTGAGATGAGAGTTCTAGTGAACTTTCTCGTGTTGCACATCTCTTGAGATAGTCTACAAATGTTCTAGAAACAGAAAGGTAAGTATCCAAGTCTCCTTCTATTTTGTCTTTCAGTTCCCATAATAATTCAAAGTCATTTTCTCGTTGAGCATTCTCAGCTTCAATGAAACGCTTTTCAATGTTTTTCTTTATTGAGGAAAACTTCCTGTAGTAATTGCAAACTTCAGCTTCATAATATTCTTGCCCCTTTTCAGTCATTTTTCTCTGACGTGGATTCTTTTGCATTTTCCTATTCAAGACCTTTTACTATGCTGTTCTCCAACTATAAAGAAGAGTCTTCAACAGCTAGTTTAACCTTGACTGCCTTTATTTGTACCAAAAGTACGATCATGAAGACTAAGCATGATGAGGTCAATCACGTGTGACGTGGTAAAAGCTGTAAAATAACAAAGGAATTATAAGTGTGATATTCCTGTACATTGGATGAGTGTAATCACACCTTTAGCTAAATTATACTAAATTGTGTAAACAACACCAATACCAGACATTGAGCCTAATTTACTGGTTCAATTAAAACATTTTTGCGATATCAAAATGCCATCACAGTTCTAAGTTGTTTCATAAAATATATAATACGAATGTCAAGCCCACTTGTATAGAGCCTCACGAAAGTACACAGATGTACGTTTTTACTGCGTAGCATTACCCTACCTATGTAGAGCCTCACAAATTACGGAGATGCATGTTTCTTCAAAATGTATAAAATACAGAAGATACCATGGAATAATTATCACAAGAACACGAGGAATGAATCCTGTAACACTGTAAATCAACTTACGTCTTGGTGCGAGGCTTAATGCAAAGAAAACACTTCCAAACTTGAGAACGACACTTGTCGCTGATGAGCGCATGGTACAACATGGCTGGCAAAAGGGAGGTAATCAACCTCAAACTAAGGGAAGCAACTCTAGTGAAGCTTACATCAAACCTCAGATGTCAGTGCGTGACATCACAATTGTAATATACTGAACAACAGTCAAATACTTCTAAACTAACTAATTCAAGTGGATAAACCAAACAATAATCTGCGATCTGGGTATGTGTCTGCGACCAAACCCAAACTTGTACAGAAATGGGTTCTGGGCTTGTTTTCGTTTTGTTTATATTCTGTTAAAGCTCAAACTTTCTTGAATGCAATCCTTATCACACTCGCGGTTTTTGAACTCTTTAACAATGGCATAGACAAATATTAAAGTATACTATTATTTAGAAATGGTAGAAATATGACGGTTGTCATTATTAACATTGAACCTACACTCATGTAATATAAAATCATCGATTTAATATTGTGGGAGACTATCACGTTATCAGAAGGATTCTTTAGCGAAAAAGCAGTCTGAGTATTCACCTTTACGTATAGTCTGTCGATGTTTGTCAATTTCTTCAGCCAATATGCCAAAGAACTTATGAATTTCTTTCATTATAGTTGTAACCTTCTTGGTAGGGAAGAGACGGAGAGGTGGAATTATGTCCTCAAGAAAGCCGTTGCCGAAGTCCTCCAGAAACGTATCCAAAATGTGCAGCATGTCTTTGAAGTAGTTGTCTCTAATCTCACATCTGAAGGAATGGTTACGGTTAAGACCACAAGTGAAAATGTCGTGAGGTATCAGAGTAATGTGGCTGGATAAGCCCTTATTATGAAGTACTGGTATGCGCGTGATGTGACACAATAAGCCCCTAATGATATAAGTTAATTTATAAACCTCTAGTGACGTGACTTTTTTTCAGTTGGGTTCTTCATTTACAGGACAAACCTCAGCAGTCAGTTTCCCAGGCATTCCCTGCGAATTTCCAAGGATTTATTAAGGAATAGCCATTGAGTTTGAAGTATTTTACTTGTACATGGTTTGAAGATTGATTTAACTTTGTCTTGTCATTGATGCGATCGTAAAATATCACAATATTGAGAACATTCACTTTAGTGTGTCGTTGCCGGGTTTCAAACCTCCAACCATTCGTTTACTAGCTTGGTAATTTTATGCACTAGGCTACTAAGGATCGCTGTGAAAGTTAGGATTGCTCGTCAGTATGAACCATGTGTTCTTCACAAGACAGGCAGTCCGTGCAGCGCACGTGCAAGACACAGCTGCAGGTAGCGCGTGCAAGGCAAGGTATCGACTGCCAGTCGCATCCCAGTTGATTTCAACAGTATAGACAATTGATGCCTTGTTTTTCTTGCCAACGAAATGCTTTAATTTCAATTGTTCATGTCATTGCTATTATAGGTAGGATCAAAACCTGGTTCTATCGGCCCTTTCAACTTCCCCTCTTACTTTTTCAAACAAAACCTTCAAGTCGGTTTTGATCTTTCACGTATGTTTCAATAATATTATTACCTTCGAGTACCCATCGTAGAACACCGGGTACCGTTCTACTTACGTGAAATTAAAGCAGATGTTGTTGATGATGTTGAACACGATTAGGGAGACGACGTCATGAGGATTGAAGGGCCCCTCATCTCCTTTATCTTCGCGATGCCTTTGGTCAGTGAGCGCTCTATTCCCTCGTCGAGGTGGTTCCCGTCATGTAGTGTCTGTACAATGAGAGAGAACAGAAAACAGAATCAGAGCATGTTATTCAAGCATACAACTATTGCAGCCACTAGGCGCACCGAGTAAATGTTGCTTTCCCATCCTTACGAGGTACCCATTCACAGCTGGGTGAACTGAGAAACATAGCCACAGTACTTTGTCCTAGTTACTGCACGTTGCTGTACCCGCAACTAGGTGTTTGCATGTATTCATGTGGCCACCATCTGGTCATTTACCAACGGATTCGTGGGTTCTTTTAAGAGCATAGGGTTATGTACTGTACACTAGGGGTTGTGACAACCCTGAAAGAGTCTGCACACAAGTTGACTCCAAGGTTTTTTACACCCGGTCACAGGTGGGCTCGATCCGGTCACCTCAAGCTCGCTTGATCACATCGCCCACCGCGCCCCCATTATATTGCCCTTTTTTGCAGACTACTGTTGCACTGCATCATATGGTATCCAGGCAGATATATTTTAAGATCCAGCAGCTGACTAAGATCGTCAAAATACTTCGCCACGCGACCAGGCTGGCACACTGAAATATTGAAAAGGACACAAACGAACAAATACATCATTTTCGACTTGCTAAGTGACCCTTTGATTGTTGTTGTGTCTTCCTGTTATGCATTTCCGATGTCCTATGATGAAATAAAAATGGTATGTATCCTGTTACATTCATCACGCGCCCGTTCATTACAAAGCTTGTTATCAATTTCGACTTTCATCGATCATATTGTTGGCTGTATTCACTCCAGTTTAATAACGGAAGAAGAGTCAACATTGAATGAGTGAGTTAAAATTTAAAGTCACATTGGCAATATTTCAGCCATATCGTGACTAAAACTAGTTCTCAATTCATAATACATACATATAATATATAAAACCCTGTCACCGAAGGACAGTAAAATTACTAGATTATCACAAAATTCATGCTTAACTGCGCGCGGCGTGGTGTCTATAAAACCAGCTTAATTCTGGACTAGTACAAGCAGCCACACATACACACGTATGCACGTTGTCATATGAGCTAAAGTACGGCGTTAAACCCTATGTTAACTCACCTATTGTATCTTGTGTTTCCATGTTTGCTTAAAACTTGTAAATCACATTATTAAACTAGTATTTCTTATGCCACAGTGCTTTCTTGCTATCAACTTATGCAAAGGGAAATAAAAAACACACTTAATTGCTAGCATTCCAGGGACACGTTCACAGTTAAAATCACCCCAGATTTTGTTTTGTATTTTCATATTACCTTCAATGCATTTCTGTAACCAGCTTTTATTGTTTTACGCTGCACTCAGCAATATTCCAGCTACATGGCGGTGGTCTGTAATAATCGAGTCTGGACCAGACAATCCCGTTATCAACATCATAAGCATCGATCCACGCAATTGGGAACCGATGACATGTGTTAACCAAGTCAGCGAGCCCGACCACCCGATCCCGTTAGTCGCCTCTTACGACAAGCATGGGTTACTGGTTATCAATATTCTGAACCGGACCATGACGGGTTAACTTCTTCGAAATCAGTCAAGTTTAGTGATGTCACTTAATTTCAACATCCCAGTCACACGTTCAGAGTTTTAACCACTTGATTCCCAATTTATTTTCTATTTTCATATTACCTTCCATGCAATTCTGTAACCAGCTTCTATTATCAACAATACCATTATTCAGTGATTTCATTCACAACTGTTTATAATGTATGAATCATGACATTTCATGTACTCGATGTTTTAACACATAGTTTCATTGCTTTGCTTTCACCTATGTTTTATGTTAGATAACTGGGCGGGACATATTTGATGCACTTCATCAAAGTCTTTCGTGCTCATCCATGCAGGTAGGAAAAGCACTATAAGTCCTCATGGTCCCTGGTAGGTGGATCTACCTTCAGTTGTTGGCGATCTATACTGCATCGTCCAAATTTAAAATCCAATTTTAGAGAGAGATGCTAGTTTTATTTCTTGATACTGTGATATTCTAGTCGGTTTTACTGTCCTTCGATGACATTTGTTTTGGCTGAAATATTGCCGATGTGACTTAATTTTTAACTCACTCACTCACTTTCGTGCTCACCTCAGTGCTTTTGTTGCCAACTTTCTGTGCAGTTTCCATGTAGGACTGTAGTCGCCTAAGACGATATTCCTCCCTCCATCACTGAGGAGTAGTGCTACGGAGAAACATCGTATTTGTGCAAGCGTGAGTACATTTAGTTTATTTGCCATAGTTTGCTTATATTTCATAATTGAATGGCATGAATCATACGTGTATATCATCAATGGTTGAAATCAATAGTCTTTTATTCCTTTTTCTTAAATCGTCTTTTTGTACGAACTGTTCTTGTTCAGTTGAATATACAAACTGTACATACGTTACTTCATGAAGCCATATGCCAATCACTTCGAGATGTACAGGTCACTAAAGCAGTTTATAGAATGATTATAGCATTATACTAAAATGAACAAAATCGTGTCTGGTGCTATCGCTGTGGATGAAATTGTGGTGAAATTATCTTCTCATATTTACTGGAATACAACTGAATCCGCCCAGCAAAGTCTGCCTGTCTTTTAACCATGGCCTCCATGACGACGTCTATGCGGTTCAGTCCCACAATTGTAATGTGTCCTGTGACGAGAAATATTCATCAAGACAATACAATTCAAGATTTGTATTAGGTCAAAGACCAATACAATTTAGCTCAAAGGAATATGTGCCTGTGCACATGGCGAGGTACACATATAGACAACAATCATATTACTATTATTATTATCATTGTCCAAGAGTAAGGACATGTGTAAACGTTTCACAAAAAATCAACTTTTTTTTTCTTTCATTTAAGATATAAGCAATACACTTCGCAGTGTTAAATACTTCAAAACTGTTTTCACATTTCACAATATGATAAGCTTAAACATACTCACAATTTCGAAGAATAGTATTCAAATATTGTTTGCGTATATCTCGATATTTTGGACAAATTGGATTACGTGGTACCCATCTTCTATTTCGTTTGTACAAAATGGACATAATATATCGCCTCTTACGACAAGTATAGGTTGCTGAAGACCAATTGTAACCCGGATCAATGAAGAACTTAAGAGGTTCCCTCAAACGAATATTGTGAGTCAAGGGAATGATCTATTTTCAACACAGCAACACAATTTGTTTCAAATAATTGAATATTGATTTGAAGACAATGAATTTTGCTAAGACTTTACGAGTTGCATTCTTTATTACAAATACTTCTGCTGTCACTTCAGCTTGGAATTCTCCAGTATAATACACCCAGTGTATATACACAAAGAAGTTAATTAAGCACCCCCTGACATATCTCACGATTGAATGAGCGCCGATCGCAACCCTTTGGACCATATCTAGGACATGATTGGTCTTCGTGTGCAACAAAGGGATCCTCCTGTACAGAACCTGGCCCAGTTGGAAGCCGCTTTACACGTAGAATGGCGTAGACTGCCCCTTCAGAGGGCCAGGAGACTGACAGGGGGTATGAGGAGGAGAGTGTTGGCTGTCATACAGTCACATGTAGGTTACACTCGGTATTGACACTGAATCGTGCAGGACACACAAAATGACATTTTGAATGTTCACTTTCACCAATAAATTCAATATTAAACATCCCAGGGCCATACCTGTACAGACATGGTTTTTTATGAATGTGGAATTATCATCATAAAATCAACATGGATTCCATTCATTTTGGCCTTTTTTATGAGCCAAAGGATCAAACGGGTCAGAAAAACTCATGATGTTTTATGTACGTGTTGAAAACCTATCATTGCAAAAATACATGGGGTGCTTTATTAAGTTCTTTGTGTATATCTATTCTGTACACTTGAACCCTCTTGACCCAGTTACATAGGTTCACACAGGGGACTTCACCATCGTCATTTCGCTATCTAATCACTCACAAAACAAAATTGTAGTTGCAAATGCGACAAGGGTAAATGTGGTGATGACATGGATATATTTTACTCTGAACAAAAAGCTTTTGAAACCGTTTCCAGTGCTAAAAAATATCCGTGACTTGTGACTGTTTACACACCGATATTAAACTTCACAACTGGACCATACTTAGCCCTCCACTCCGTCAACTTCTCGTAGATACTTGCGTTCCGGAACTCTGAAGTTAAAATGACTTCTTTTTAAACCTTGTTTTCAAAGGGACAATTTCTATCCCTACCAATGTATGTGATGTTGGTTCCTACGTTGGCGCATGTGCATTAGCAACTGTGTTTCATAAACTGAGTGTAAGCATAATTTCACATTACAGAAAACTCACATGTCTGTATGATATTTCTTCCAACATTGTGTACAGTAGCTGCTGTCGCGGGAACAAGATACGTGTTACAGCTGATTCAGACATGCGTTCACATGTGCGTAAACATTCATGAGATTGACATTTATGGCTGTTAATGCACATAGTTTATAAATGTCAACACGAAATCCTTAATCATACGGACTATCTGCCAAAGCGAGTCAGTTGAACAATTCCAAATGATTAATGAGCACGTGTTTTTTTAAATCACCGTCAGTTAGGCCACCTGAAGTTTGATAAAATGTGAGTGAGTTAAAATTTAACGTCACATAGGCAATATTGCAGTCATATCGTGATGAGGATTTGAAAATAAAGCCGTAATAAATAAAGTAAAATAATAAAACCCTGTCAACGAAGGACAGTAAAATAACTAGAGGATCACAGATATAGATATAAAACTAGTATGAAAAACAAAAAACCTTTAACTATAGAAGACAAAACAATATAAAAACAGGCTATATATTGCCAACAACTGAAGGTAGATCACCATACTAAGGACCATGGGTACTTACAGTACATATGCTTCTTGCTTGGACCCTAGCTGGATTTACACCATCCTTTCAGCTGTTAGCAATTCAGTCAAATCTAGGCGTACATTAGAAATGACAGATATTCTACGACTAAAAAGGTGGTAAGAATAAATTTATCTTGAATTTCTGGGACTTACGTACCCTCTCAGAATTACTCTTACAGTAATTTAATCCCCTTGAGAATACAGTCACTAACAATCTCAGTTGCTAATTTAAACTATACCAATTATAAAATGCATCTATCTGTACAACATATCAATCAAAATGAATCAATCAAATCAATTTCTTTTAAAAAACAATCATTAAATGAAAATGAACATTTGTAAATAGATCCTTAACAGTTTTTACATTGAAATAGTTATCCCTTATGATGGTTGAGAAAATTTGAGTGTAATGTACTTCACTGCTGGCACTCACAAGCACACACACAACGGCAAGTAAACTGTCCACTTGAAATAAACACGGGAACACATGGTACAAATCAATAAGGAATCCCACGGGACATCACTTTTGCCACTTCTGCGTCGAATTTGGAAATGGATCGTTCATGTTTCCTACAGCCTTTTGAAAAGAATACTGAGACCGTGAGAATTGTAACCGTGATCAAATGAATACATTGTAAATATATACTCTTCAAGAAAGTAGTGCAAAGCAATTTTTTTCATTGGATGTTTCAAAGACATTTACTACATGAACTAAAAATGAAAGCATCAACCGAGGCTTTAGCGACAGTCATCGAATGTCCCAAGGTCACACTGACGTCACGTACAGTTAGTAACGTGTGACTCCTCTGAGCACCTGGCACCGCCTGCCCATGGACGGATGACAGCCTGGGGAATTGTAGCCCACTCAGCCGTCAAAGCGGCATACAGCTGTTGTAGTTGTTGTTGTCGCCGTCGCAGACGTCTATCCAATTTATTTCAAAGATGCTCAGTTGGGTTTTAATTTGGGGATCTGGAAGGCTATGGCAGAACGTTGATGTTGTTGTTTGCTAGGAAGGCTGCGGTGATGCTTGCTGTTTGAGGACGGGCATTGTCCTGCTGGAAATCAGCGTTGACGTGGGCCATGGTGAGGACGACGTGCTGACGCAAGATCTCATAGACATTTACGCTGTGCTGTTAAGTTCCCCCTGATGTGCACCAAGATATCTGCCCACATCATGACATCATCGCCACCAAATCTGTCCACTTCCTGCCTGCAGAGCATGAATCGGGATTCATGGCTGAACCATACGTGTCTCCATCGTCCCTAAGCCCATACCCTATGCGCTCGACACCAGTCGTAGCTGGCGATGCTGCCTGGACAAAATCTCGTCTCTAACAGGACGTCTTGGTCGCAACCCTGCCTCTCGTAGACAGTTCCGGACAGTCTGGTCCGAGATTCTGCGCAGTCCAGATACTGAGGATGCAGTAGAAGCAGCAGTTGTCGTTCTTTTGCGTAGGTGGCGCAACCGGATGTAGCGGTCTTGGGCAGGAGTGGTGACAAGTGGTCCACCGCATCTGGGAAGGCCACGTGTTGGATGGATGGATAATTGAAAGTTTGATAGGTGTTCGGGCAACTGGGCCCATTTACACCTTGCCCATCATAAAGGTTTGCTTCGTTTATACATGTTTACAAAGTAGTAAAGCTGCCACAAGCTTTAATGTAAGCAAGAATGACATTCTTAACATCATTGCGAGTGATATTACACAACAATCCAGTCAAGGAGAGGTCAATATTAAGCGCTGTCAAAGATCCCACCATCGCCTTATGATGAGTTACATATTTTTGACAATGCAGTAAAAAAATGAGCAACATCATCTAGCTGATTACACACTGTGCAATTTGCAGGAATATCATTATTAATAATGTTTAGATATGCACCAAGACCACAATGCCCAAGACGAAGTCTGGATAAAAGAACCTCTTCTCTACGATTGTTTCTATATAATTTTGCTTTAGCTATATAAGGCTCAATGCCATAAAGATGGCGTCCTTTTAAGGATGAGGTCCATCTCTGTTGCCATTTCGCTTGCGCATGGGTCTTACTGACGGTGCACAATTCTGCAGGAGAGGGCAATATTATCTCATCCTGTTCTGAGACATCAAAATCTAATGCAGCTTTTGCCAAATGATCAGCTTTTTCATTTCCAAAGATTCCAACATGAGCTCGTATCCATGAAAACTCAACATCTAACAGGTCTTTACTTAATTCATTAGAAAGATCAAGGATAATATTGATCAAGTCTTGTCTTGCTGAGGAGGCACCTGTCTGGATTGCTTGTAAAGAACTGACAGAATCACTGAAAATGACCGCTGATACAGGTCTAAAAAAAATGAATCCACCGCAAAGCTTCAATGATTGCTGCAAGTTCAGCAGAGAATACAGATAAGTGATCAGCTAATCGTAGAGATATTTCTCTTTTATCAGTGGCTATGAAGATACCTGCACCAACACGACCGGACACTGAGCACTTAGATCCATCAGTGTAAATCTGCATTGCATTGATCCACTGTAAACTTCGGATATGTTCCTCGGCAAGAGCTTTAACAAGAGGCGCCGGATCAGATTTATTTGCTTGTTCCAGAACGTCAAGATAAACTGATGGAAGGTCAAGCAACCATGGTGGCTTCTTTGGCAGAACACTAACATCAGCTATGGCAACATCACGGACATTATGATGGAAAGCAGTTCTCTGAGAACGCATCCCATAAGGCCCCATACCGTCTTTCCAAGGATCTAGGAAATACTCAACACAATCTCCCAATACAGCTGAAGTAGGGTGTTTCATTCCAAAAGATTTCAATTTAAGCATGTACCGAACTTCTAACAGTTGACGTCTGAGATCTTAAGGCAGTTCACCAGATTCAACATGGAGAGCCTCAACAGGGGTAGTTCTAAATGCTCCAAGGCATATTCGTAGGGCTTTTGACTGAACAACAGCTAGTCTTGCCTTTTGTGTAGCACATGCAGATCCATAGGCTTGACAGCCGAAATCAAGTCGTGATCTAATGAGGGCACGATACAACAGTAACAAACACGTCCTGTCTGCACCCCATTTGGTACTGGAAATACTTCTCAGAAGGTTCAGGACTTTAGTGCATTTCTGAATCAAATAGTCTATATGAGGTTTCCAAGTAAGCCTCTTATCAAACCAGAGTCCCAAAAACTTGACTTTATCCACAAACTCCAAAGGAGAACCGCACAAAACCAATTTTGAATTATGTGGAATCTTCTTCCGAGTAAAATGATTGCAGACGATTTAGAAGCTGAAATCTTAAAACCCCAATGGACACACCAAGTCTGTACAAGATGAAGAGATTGTTGAATGCCGTTAAAGACAGTGTCAAAATTACTGGACCGTTTCCACAACGCTCCATCATCTGCAAACTGTGATGTTTCGACCATTTTACTGATATTCTCAAACAGGTCATTAATCATAACATTAAATAAGGTTGGGCTGATAACACTACCTTGAGGTGTTCCATTCTCTAACATGTATACATCCGACAGAGAAGTTCCAATGCGAACTTGTATAGTTCGATCCCTCAAGAAATCTTTTATCCAGTCAAGCATGCAGGCCACGTGTTGATCCCTGCTGCTGGTAGCGGTTCCATAGCCTCGATATGGTGCCAGAGGAGACATTTCAAAACTCGCAACCTCTGATCTGGACTCTCCTCTTTGCAATTGTCCGATGGCGCTGTTCCTCTGAGCTTCGTTCAGTCTGACATTATGAAATCTGTGCTGAGAGCTTTAACCGAGGTGAAGCGACATCGAGAACTCTGCACCTTCATAGAGCTTTTTGTGCCTTTTGCACTTGCATACCATGCCTTTGCGAAAGTGGTTCAAAACAGCAGTTGCGTCTTTGCGATTTTGTAGAGGGTAATGTCCGAGTAACTCTCCATTCCTTAAAAATAATGGAGCCGAGGTTCCGGAGGGGCCGAGGCACATTATTTTAAGGGATGGAGAGTTACGAGGATATTACCCTACTTAAATTACATTCAAAGTATTGGGAATATTTCTGTTATCAAAATAAAATCACAAAATGAAGGTTTTAATTTGAAACTGGTACACGTCGCTCCATTCCTGAAAATTATGGGGCGAGAAGACAATGGAATGACGTCACAAATGTAATTTAATCACTGTTAACCATCTGTATACCAAGTCTTCGATTTCCAAACGATTATTGTGACTAAATTGCATTTTGTAAGCTCCATAACACAACATATTCAGCGTTCGTAACGCTAGGTTTCCACATATCTAAATTTATTAGGAAACGTTCACTTTTGCGTTACTATTTTTTAAGAGTATATTTCCTGAGGTAGAGGTATCGGATATACGTTGTAGTCCCGGGGTATGCCAAGGGATATTTCATGTGATATCATGTTTATCAGTGAGGGTAAAGTTGATTTGATAAAATACATCTAAACCAACAGACCTAGGAGGTTCCCAAGCAACGGCAATCCTCGGGGCCCAGGCGGTAAATTGTACCTCTTCTTTGTGATCAGATAAACGGTTACTCCGGCAATTGATCCCACCAGAACAGCCCGACCGGTGAGACTCCTAGGTAACCATTCCTCCTTCCCCTTGAGAAAGTCCAGTAGCTGGTCCAGGTAGGGGGCGTTCTCCATCAGCTCCATGTCCAGAGTCAACTGCCAACACAAAAAGAACACACATCGACATCGTTTATTGAAGTACAAATATACATCCCGGTTTTCATGTGTAACATAAGCATGAGCGTATTGAAGTTTGCAAATAGTGAGTCAGTGAGTTTATATGTAGCGTCACATCGGAATGTTTCAGCCATATCTTGACGAGAACAAATTTGACGTTTATATAGAATGATTATATATGATAAAACCTGTCGTCAAAGAAAAGTAAAACAACTAGGCCCTGACAGTTCGAATTAAAACTAGCATGTGAAGTTAAAACTAATAGTACTATTTGGACAATACATAATATAACAACAGGCTATAGATCGCCAACAGAAGGTAGATCACCATACTAGTGACTAGTGGTGTTCCGATTAATTGAAATAATCGAAGATTGGTCTCAGTGGCCAAACAACCAAGCAATCGATCACATTTTCTCATAATCGAACACAAACGATTTTGGAACCGCTGTAATAGAGTTTGAAATACTTGATGGTGGAACATATCTAGGACGTTGTCAGGGCCGGAAAACGTGTTTAATTCTTAGAAAACTCACTTCACTTTCTGAAAAGTCATGACTGAATATTTCTTGAAGAATCTGGGATCTTTATGTTACACTAGAACTGAATCATTTTACACTGGATGTGAAATTTGCAAATGTAAGTTTCTAAATAAAACGAAAAACAACAGAGAACCAAATGTTTTTTTTCTTTATACTTATCATCAATTGTGAGATTTCAACCAATTCCCAACACTACTAGTGACCATGAGGATCTTGCAAATAAATACGTCGTTAATATTATCAGTGTTATTAATTATTATCGCAAATGCCTGAAGACAACTATGTATAGTAAACTAGAGGTTTAACGAATTCAAAGGGACCACTAATATATGGCTGTTATTTGTTATTCGCATTTCGACTACAATGTGCAAGAGATTAGAACCACAAAAGCGTTCACGTAATAAATGTACTTCACTGTATCACAATCAATTGCTGTTTTAGGGCAGTAACTAAACAAATGCCCCAGGTCAAGGCATATCAGTCCGTATTATAACCTATCTCTGTCTGCGCATGTGTGCGCGCGTGTATCCATCCATCCATAAATGCAGACAGACAAACAGACATACAGACATTTTGTCTTGGTCATCTCGCATTACAATATTACAAGAAGTTGTGTTAATGTCACCTTTTTGCCCCATATTGCCAATTATGGAAGTCTGACCACTGTAGCAGCTATGCGAGTATTGTCATATTTATAAACTTCTATATTGGTATAGTCACTGCTTATATATTATAATGTCTTTCTTCTTGTACCGTCACTGGGTTCGTGTTGTCACTCCAGTTTGTACTGCTATTGTAATTCCTTTGTAGTGATTTGTGAACATTAAGTCACTTAATTGTGTACGCCATTATTATCTGCGCAACTGTCTTTGTTTTTATTTTTTACTTTTTAGTTTTGGCTTCACACCAATTCCATTTACGAATATATCTTGGGTTAACTGGTTTTTTTCAACATGAGAATCAGCATGTCATAAACGAAACATAAATGGTTGGTTTAGCCAATCAGATCCCACGAATTAATTATTCCAAGGTACGAATCTATACTGAGTTAAAAAAGAAACTTCACATTCTTTCTTCAGGGCACTATAAAAGAGCAAGAGATGGTAAGATGGTTCAAATTGTTATTATTTCATTGCTGAGATCTGTGTGATGTACTCGATACACTGACAGTGCCATAATCAGTTCCATTAGGCTACACCGCCGTTCCAAAACATGGGTATACAGAATGTCAAGTCACAAGAATAAAAATGCGAAATTTCTCAGTTCAATATCGTGTATGGCCGCCCCGCGCATTCACCACTGCCAAACACCGTCTCCTCATCGACTGCCTGATACTTGTGAACACGTGGTTGGGGATTCTGCGCCATTGCTCTTGCAAGGCAGCGCCAAGTTCCTGCAAATTCTGAGGTTGGTTCCTAAAACCATGAAGCCTTCTCCCAAGTGCATCCCAAACGTGCTCTGTTGGATTAAGGTCAGGGGACCTCGATGGCCAGTCCATGACGTTGATTCCAGCGTTTTGAAGGAATTTTCGTGTCAACATCGCGGTATGCGGCCGAGCATGCTGGAACTGTAGACCTGGGCCATGAGCCGCCATGAAAGGAACGAGTTGGGGGTGGGCACCTGGTCGCGGTAAGCAGCAGCTGTGAGGTTGCCACGGATGACCAGAAGTCGGGAACGGTTGTTCCCACAGACATCACCCCACACCATGCAACTTCCGCCCCCGAATCTGTCGACTTCCTGTACACAACATTGGGCATACCTTTCACGACGTCGTCTCCAGAGTCTATGCCTTCCGTCCGCGAATCTGAGGGTAAACCTGGATTCATCGCTAAAGACGACTCGATTCCAGTCTCTCTGGGTCCATCGGAGGTGACATTGGGCCCACAGCAGACGTTGACGTTGATGAAACGGCGTCAATATTGGCCCACGATATGGACGTCGAGAATGGAGATTGACAGCCCGCAACCGATTTCGAATGGTCTGTGAGGACAGTCGACCTCTAAACATCTCAGCCCTGGTTCGTGTAGCCGGCAGAAATCTGTCACGTAGGTGACGTAGGACGATTTGATGGTCTTCTGCTCGTGACGTCACACGTGGACGACCCGACCTTGGGCGATCAGAAGTGGTGCCAGTTTGTTGTAGACGACCTCGCAAGTCATACACAGTATGACGGCTACATCCCATTGCTCTTGCGACGTAAACATAACTGATCTTCCCGCTTGCAACATGCCAACGGCACGTTCACGTTGCACATTTGACAATCGTGGCATTTTAAGTACCGTTAGAACGGTGGTTTAAAAGTGTTTTTTCAATTCTTGAGGCCAATGCAATCACGTGCATATGAAGAAAACTTCGATGCGAAGATCACGTGATCGACTGCGCGTGCAAAACCTGATTTGGCACTAACGTCATTTGCACGACGAATGGATGAGTTTGAGTGGGTTTTGTTAACGTTTTTCTAGAGTCGAAAGCTAGGGATCCCATTTCGGATACATAGATGTATCATCAGAGAAAAATTATTCATTATTTTTCAAATTACATTTTGTGAAGTTTCTTTTTTGACTCAGTATATAATAACACCGGTGCCATTTATCTATATTTCATTGTTCCGCCACAAGGTGGCACCTGTGTATTAAATTACAAATGCTTATTAACTGGTGACAGGTGGCAATGGTTATTTAGCTACCATTTTGGTTACTTGTTGTGTCTCTTAATGAAGTACTTATTACAATCGGATGCCATCATAACTTGACCTCATTTATGTAACAACATTTTGTCATAATCTTCACCCTCTAACAGAATCAAACTTATTTTTCGCTATTTCTCTCTGTGTGTGTCTTTTGTTAATTTTAAAATTTTGATACATAATTTGAAGATAAAGGAGTATTTTGATGTAAAATATCTACGTAATAGAGCGCGAGCTAACAAAATAAATTATTCTTATATTAGTTTTGCATGTTTTTATTATAAGTGTAAATGAAAACACATTAAAAGTTGTTTGTAGCAAACACATTTTAAAGAAGTAATTCCAATATGAATCAGGATGCGTATTTGAAACCAACCATATCTTTATCCCTCACCTGCAGGTCTCTCCTCTTTGTTTTTGTCTGTAATGCTGTGTCAAGGTGACCCGCCCTTCTACGTCTAGCCGAAAACAGTTTATGTATTCAAGTAGGTTGACATGCTTGTTCAAACAGGACACACGTTCACAACGGAAGACTCTCCAGTATATCTCGCCTTTACTATATCGCCCCAGACAATATTTCAAGTGCTAGCTACACAAAATGCGCCAGATATAGGTCACGCTTATCGACGATAGACGAATCACGAGTCTCATTGCAAGTGGTGCACTCAATTGGTATGCAAAAAAAAAAAAAATAACAACGTCAACTATAAAAATGTATTGTAAATGCGCAGTTTTTCGTAAATGAAAACAGGATCTATGTTTGAAGGTCAGTGGGAAGGCCGATGTGTCGCATCGTGTAAACTTTCATGTACCATACAAGCAAGGACAGGCTGGTTAGTTGATGACATTTCAACAGTGTTACATTGGTTTCGCAGTCGACATCTGTAAAGAAAACTCTGTCGTGTTTGCCAACATCAAAAACCTTGTTATTTGAACCGTGTAAACTCATTCGTTCAGCACTTTAGTGACTTTACACTTCACCGTCAAGCAGAAATAAGCAATGTTGACATTACCTGTTTACAGGCAGATAATTTTTGAAGCTGCCGACTGACTGGCCTCGCTGGTGAGTTTGGAGCAGGCTGGGGCACTGAGGGTCTGTATGGACAAAGTAGATATCTCAGAGGGTGTCAGCAGGTGCACCATTTCTTCGTGAAATGTGATTTAAGATCACGATCAAGATCATTGCACTTTTACAGCGAGTTGCCTGCACGTGTCTGTGTGGGTTAGCTGCCGACTGACTGGCCTCGCTGGTGAGTTTGGAGCAGTCTGTGGCACTGAGGGTCTGTATGGACAAAGTACATATCTCAGAGGGTGTCAGCAGGTGCACCATTTCTTTGTGAAATGTGATTTAAGATCACGATAAAGATCATTACACTTTTACAGCGAGTTGCCTGCACGTGTCTGTGTGGGCTAGAATTGGTCTTCAGCAACCCAGTCTTGTCGTAATAGGCGATAGCGACCTACGGGATCGGGTGGTCAGGATCGCTGAATTGGTCGACACATCTCATCGTATCCTAGTTGTGTAGTGCGATGCGCATGCTGTTGATCACTGGATTCTCCGGTCCAGACACGTTTATTTACAGACCGCCGTCATATTGCTGGAATATGCTGAGTGCGGCGTCAACCGACCAGGCAACCAACCAGTTTTCCTTGATGGACTTAAATACAGGCTAGATACATGACATAATTAATGTATCGAGTGTAAACAATCAAAATTATCTTTCAGAGGCTTCACGCGCAAGTCGCTCTATCCATGGAAAGTGGAGGGCAATACACATGCATTGATGCTTTTTCACTGGCATTCACTGTTCAGGCACTTGTTTGAAATTGCAACTGAAAATGAGACGTTTTTTGACACGTGCTGAAAGGGGTGAGGATTCCTTTTGGAATCTGGTCAAACACAGCGGCAGGTTGCTGTCCGCTTTAATGTGAGTCAGTGTGTTATTGGTCGACTGTGGCAAAGACTTCAAGCCAATGGGTCCGTGGAATATGCACGTCGACCAGGTCGCCCCAGAGTCACAACAGTCCGAGGTGATAGGCACATGATCAACGCCGCGTTGCGTAACATATTTTTCATACAGAACACTTCAATGTTAACAATATAAAGATATCCAGGAGCACCGTTCGTCGACGTTTAAGGGCAACCGGACTCCGAAGTAGGCAACCTGCAGTTCATCCACCACTACTAACACCACGCCACAGGCAGTCGCGTTTGCGATGGAGTAGACATCATGGTCGCTGGAATCAACGTCAATGGTCTCGTGTGCTCTTCACAGATGACAGCAGATTGCATTTGTCCTTCCATGATGGTCGGCAGAGGATTTATTGTCGCAAAGCAGAGCGAATTCCATATGCAACTGTGGCCACGCATAGCCGATTTGGCGGGGGTCGGTCATGATTTGGGCAGGGATAACTCCTACTGGACGTACCCCACTGCACGTAGTCGAACTTACCGGACAGCGTTATCGGGACGAGATTATGGCTCCTATAGCAGTACCATTCCTGCAAGCTATGCATGGGTTTTAAGGTCGACCCCCCTTTACTGCAAGACGACAACGCTGAGCCTCATAGGACCAAGATTGTCACGGAATTCCTTTGGGAGCAGGGTGTGAGGTGAGGTGAAATTGGGTCTTACGTCGTGCTTGAGAATATTTCGCTCATATGACGACGTGCATGCGTGTGCATGTGTATGTGCGGCTGCTTGTACTAGCCCAGACTGAAGCTGGTTTTATAGTGCTAGCCCACTGAGATACCATACCGCAGTGAAGCATGAATACCCCACTCAGACACATTATACTGACTCCGAGCCGACCAGTCCTTGTTGTACCTTGTTGTACCTTGTTAATGCCGAGCGCCAGGCAGGGACCAACAAGTTACCATATTTTAACGTCTTTTGGTATGACGCGGTCGGGGATCGAACCCGCGACTTACATTACCTTTTTGTTCCTGCATGGACCCTAGCTGGATTTACACCATCCCTTCAGCACATCAAGTCATACAGACATATACTCTATAGTTGAAAAGAGTGGATAGAATTATATTGACTTTGAATGTTTTGGGATACAATACTTTAACCTCCTTTGGGGATACGGCCACTACCAATAGCAGTTACTGATTTAAGCTTCCAATTATAAAAAATACATCTACGTACAAAACATATGACTCAGAACGTGTCAAGCAATTCAATTTATTTGAAAAAATCGGCATTAAAATGAAAATGAACATTGTTAGAAACATCCTTAACAGTTTTAACACTGAAATAAGTATACATCCCTTGTGATTGAAAAATCAATGCAGTCAAGCAGGATTTAAAATGGAGGATCCTCACCCTTCAACATATATTCCTGAGTATATCTTGTGTGGCTAATATGACATCGTCGCTTGATAACCTCTTCAAATCTGGACTGACAACCCAAGTTGGTATAATCAATATAGGATTAGGAGCATGAGAACAAGGTGCACTTGAGTCTTGGACGTGCGAGGAGGGTACACAAGATATTGACTGACCGAGTGCTTCATATTTGTCATTTTAATTTTGGTCTATATAACTGATGTTTGCTAGTGCTGTTTCAACTTAATGTCTTATGTCACGATGTGTCACGTATTAATTAAACATTATAATGACTATTTTTATAAAAAAAATAGTTTTTTATTCACTTTATTTGGATACAAACATCAATTTTCCGAGCCTTCAAGTGAGTGAGTTTAGTTTTACACCACACTTAGCAATATTCCAGCTATATGGCGGCGGTCTGTAAATAATCGAGTCTGGACCAGACAATTCATTGATCAACAGTATGAGCATCTAACACACGTTATATTTGAGATGACACTATCTTAGAAAAGTACTAATCCTAGTACTTTTGTTGCGTTGAGTCCCACCCGGGATTAAAACCCTCAGCTCAGCCACCGCGACTTCCACGTCCGGATGGGACTCAACCCAACAAAGTACGAGAATTTCCACATCACAAAGAAAGTGTAATTCCAAACATAACGTATGTTACAGCTTGTTCAGCTTGACCTGAGCCACTCTACATATGCATGACCCGGGAGGTCAAATCGCACAAACGGCTTGTCGAGTTAACTTCATTAAATAGGGTAGCAGAAAATGTAATTAATGTTGCGTTCGTGCGAAGCATGGACACGTGGATTCGTTATAGCGCGATTCGGAAACATTAAACCATCTGTAGCTTCATTTTTAAAGACAGTTAGGACATTGCTGACGATTTTTCGACACAGAGATGACAAACGGCGAACTTGTCTCGGCTGTTCGACCATGTTGACAATCAACTGACAAAGGTGCACCCCTTCACAATAATAGACCAAACCAGTTGTGACACGGTCACGCAATGCATTAGTATTCATTTGATCAGGTCAAGTTGAACAAGCTGTACATTTGACCACTTTCTAAAGATGGCATTGTGTAGACATAGTATGAGCATCGATCTGCGCAATTGGGAACCGATGACACGCGTCAACCAAGTCAGCGAGCCTGACCACCCGATCCCGTTAGTCGCCTCGTACGATAAGCATGGGTTACTGAAGATCAATTTCTAACCCGGACCTTCACGGGTCCCTAAGTCAGAGACAACATACATAGAAAGGCACACTTACATATATTTAATTACATTATGTGCTGGGAATAGTAGACTGAATGCAAGATCGTTAAATCACAATGAAATGCAAGTACTGTATCATCGGAAGATAAAGTCATAACAGTGACAATGTTGGTGATATTACATACCATTTTCTATTAAATGAATCCACGTTGATATTTTTCGAAGAAATATAATTTTCAATTTCATACACATCGTAAAATCCTTTTTGTTCATAGATTATTATTTTTCTATCCGATATTTCTTGACCATTATCTATAATGACAGAGTTGATAAGTTTATTTGTGTAGTTTGTATTCTCTTATTGGCAAAAACATTTTTTTTGGTTTCTGTCCTTCTTCATACCATTGTATTCTATTTCGAATTTGCATTCCTTTCATGTCTTCTTCTTTCATTTTTTCAAGTTCTATTGTATTTTTAGAAAGATTTGCAAGAAGTGTTTCATCAACATCGAAATATTTTCTTAATTCATCTTCCAAAATACATATGTTTGGTTCCAACATTTTTCGTTCTTATTTTTCTTTATATGAGGAATAAGAAATGGATTTGCCTTCAACTTTCATTAAGAAGGTTTCTAAGAAAAACGTGTTATTGACAATTAAAAGTATGTCTTCATCATTAGTCTTATTCACTTCACCGTTATTTAGGGTCTGCTATTCATGCTTAGTATCATTTAATACGTCGGTAACTAGTACTATATATTCCTCATGTCTTAATAGTGACGTATTAAACTTCCAATAACTGCATCCCTTTTCTTTATGTTTCTATAGAGATACAACACCATGCATGATGCTATGTACTCTGCAATTCCATTAAGCTACATTAGGTAATGAATCTTGATCTCTGGGTAATCTCTGACGCGAACGTAATGATGAAGAACTCCTCACAGAATTCTGTGATGACGGAGGTACTTGTTTGCCCAGAGCACTATAAGAGTTCTGGACAGGCACCTCAGATTGACCGATCTTTCTTTCTTTCTTTTATTTTGCAACAGCTGTTGAGGATGATTGCTCAGAGATGGGATTGGTTGGGGATGTGTCTGACTCACTACGCTCAGTCAGATAAAGCTCAATGACAGGTGCAGTTGACACAGGTCAAAGAGATTTGACTCATATCAGCTCAATCTTGCTTGACACACATGAAGTCTGATTGAGCCTTGAAACAGCAGCCCAACTTTAAGGTTTTCATTTAGTTGCTGATTGAGAGTTTAGGAGTTTTCAAGCCTTTCCAAGGGTGATTTGTTTCTCACACTATAGTGTAAGAAGTTTTAATTCGGTTTGCCAAACAGGACATAGTTCAAAGGATGCCATTTATTGACCATCAAAGTTGACAAATTTCTTGGCAATCAGGATTCTCATGGTTATCACCACAACGTTGAGCGATTACAGTTCTGAGAACCAAGCATGGCCACAGTTTGGAGCACCGGGGTGGATTGGGTTTATACACCTCACTCCGATGTTAAAGTAGCTTTTAAAAGGTTAAACATTATGCATTTCTATTACATGTTTGCCATTCAAACATAAATACATACCACATCTGCACCATCCGTTTATGAAAAATCGTAAAATTATAAATAACCATCAAAACTATAACTACTTTAGCCCCACGCGCACGCATATTGTTATTTTTAGTGTTCGGCCATCTGTGGATGTGACGTCATACTAAAGAGTCCTCCTCGTAGGTTGACCTTTTTCTATAGTGTATAAGCCATTGAGTTGAAAGTGATATATTTTGAAACAAGCTTCGTTGTTGTGATTACCTATTGGAAACTGGCAACAGCACCTCGAGTGTTGATGACTATCCAGCCATATTATGTAGCATATGGGTGTACATCCAATTCCTGAAAACTCACCGGTGTACATTTCCTGAGATATTTGACAAGAAGAAGGTCGTAAATTGTTTTCTGTCGTCGTGCGGACTTTGTGAACCCCTCCACGCACGGACATTTGGGTTCGTGACAATTGGCGAAATATGGATACGAACAGGCAAAACCTAAACGTTATAAGTGCTATTTTTCGGGAATTCGTCTCGACATTCCAAGGCACCCGTGAAGAGCCACCTCCTCGTGGTGGGTGCTGGGTAACGCTAAGAGCTCTTCAACCCCCGCGTGGACCCGGGGGCATATTGGTCCACAGCACTCCATTGCTGGTCGTATGACCGAATTGGGCAATCTGTTTGCCATGAGTTGTGCCCCTCTGTCGGTGGAGGACGGGATTCTGGTGGTTGAGGGCAAGAGGTTCCTTTTGCCCAACACACCACTTTGGCCCTTACTTCACCTAGACGGGTGGTAGAATTGGCCCGATTCTATCAATCGGCTGATCACGCCAAGCCCTGTGCATAGTAATATATTATTTGCACATTTACTCATTTTTGGCCTTGGCTATTTTGATCCTCGATGTTCAAATTATTATGTTAACTTGCTTAGAGTCCTATGCCAGAAGGCGGTGGTTCATGGGCCAATCTGGCAATAATGACCTCCAAATGATGTATGTCTCTAATTTATTGTCATGGGCCGAACCAGCCTGACATTAAATGCGTAGATAAATGTAGTTATTTGTGTTGTTTTCTCTGGAGTATAACACCCCTGTATCCCTGGTGTCAGCATCTTGGATATCCGGTGCTATTGGACACCGTCTTTTGTTAACACTCCATGGTGGGTGGGGAGCAGGGGTGTTGAATACTTTTCCTCTCATGATGGCATCTCAACAAGCTGGTCCATCTCGATACGATCACTCTACTGAAACAAATTCGCCAAACGTTGATGCATGGTCTCGTTTCCTAGTAAATGATGCTTCCGATTTCCTACCAATAAAACTGAACACATTTGCCATATCCAAAGCTAACCTAGGGATATGTGGTGAGGTTAAAAATGTCACCCGGCTCCGTAATGGTTCATTTCTTGTAGAGTGCGCACGGAAACAGCAATCTCTAAATCGTTTGTCTGTCAAAACATTTGCCAATGTGCAGGTTTCTGTGTCCGTGCACAGGACTCTCAATTCTTGCCGTGGCATTATACGAGACAGGGCTCAAAGTCTCTCTGACTTGTCAGAGGAGGACATAGCTGCAGAGCTTGAAGATCAGGCCGTTAAGGCGGTGAAGCGTTTTACGATAAAAATAGAGGGCACACTAATAAAAACATACACTTATCGCTTAACTTTTGCCAGATCTCATCCATTCCCCAGTCGCTTAAGGCAGGTTGCTTTAACATCGGGGTGGATGTGTATGTCCCCAATCCACTCCGGTGTTACATGTGTCAGCATTTCGGTCATGGGACCTGCTCATACCGTAATTCTGCAGTTTGATTTCAAATGCGCTAACTGTAATAACCCACACTCTGCTTCATCCAGGTCCAGCCCTATGTATCGAAGGGAATCACAAATTATGAAGATAAAATGTGAAAAGAATATTCTATACCTTGATGCGAAAAAACCTATTCAATAATCAGTCTTCAACTCCTCAGAATATCACATATTCAGCTGCAATGTCCTCTACTGCATGTCAGACTGATTTGACTTGGGTCAAGTCAGAAAAACCTGTTACATCAGTTACTTTACTTACTCCACCTACTTCCCGAGTCACACAGTTTACTTCTGGATCCCAGACAGAAGTTCAGCCCTCTAACCATCACAATCCTCAACTCTAAAACCAGCCGGCGATCAACCAAAGAGTGAGTGAGTGAGTTAAGATTTTAAGTCACATCGGCAATATTTCAACCATACCGTGACCATAAACAAGTTGTGAATTCACGATAAATACATATAAATTGTAAAAACTTGCCGACGAAGGACAGTAAAACCAAATAGACTATCACAGATATATACTTAAAACTAGTAATTAAATCAAAAATACTTTAACTATAGAGGACGATACAATATAAATACAGGCTATTGATCAACAACAACTGAAGGTAGATCACCATACTAGGGTCCATGTGGACTTACAGTGCCTTTGCTTCCTGCATGGACCCTAGTTGGATTTACACCATCCATTCAGCCGCTGGCGATTGTAGGAAAAGTTTAGCCGAATTTTAAAGGAACAAATATATACTACGTTTAAAAATCAGGTAAGCAAAAATTTAACTTTGAAAATTTTGGGACTTACGTAACCTCTCAGGAGGACAATACTTTTACGATACTTTAACCTCCTTCGAGTATACAGCCACTAACAATCGCAGTTGCTAATTTATACTACCATGTTTAAAATACCATTTATCTATTTACAAATCATTTAATAATCTAATTCTTTTAAAATTGCAATAATTAAATGAGATGTGACATTATTAAAAAGATCCTTCATAGTTCGTGATTTGAAATAGATATCCCTTTTGATGGAATATTCAACACAGTCAAGATGGGACATGCTTGACAGTGATTCTTTCATCACAAGGGATGCAAAACGAAGGATCCTCACCTTCCAATAGGTACACATTTGTTTATCTTGTGTGGCCTGAAGGCAAGAAAGAGAGTCAGAAAAGATTTTATGTTGTATGTATTATATTTACGTTTTAGTAGATTATATTCTTGTTTATATTGTAATTCATTAGTTTCTGATTTCTTACACTTTGTCAGTGCTAGGTCAACCTGTGGCCTCATGATCACTAATTGCCAAGGAGGAGAATAAAGAAGACGGCCGGGAGGGAGCTATATCTTCCAGCTCAATGCCAGCAGCAGACATAAATGGTATAATTCTTTAACCAAGTGGCGGAACAAGAGAAGACTTTTTATTGTACAAATCCTCATAAAGAGGACTGAAAACACCACAGTTAAATGCAGGATTAGACTCGTTAGAGTATAGTTTTGTTATATATTGTAAAGTTAATTTTATACGGCGTTGTGTAAGAGATGGGTCATCAGCCTCGATGTAAAGACTGTCAACAGGAGAAGTTCTGAAGGACCCAAGACAAAGTCTTAGACCTTGGTGGTGGACAGAATCTAACAGATGTAGGTTTCTTTTGCAGGCTCCACTATAATCGATTGAGCCATAATCAAGTCTCGATCGCACCAATGATCGATAGAGATGTAGGAGGGTAGCTTGATCCCCTCCCCACTTTGAATTAGAAACTACTTTCAATAAGTCGAGTGCCTTCAGGCATTTATTTTTCAAGGATTTGATATGTGGAAGAAAAGTTAAATGGGAGTCAAAAATTCAACCCAAGAACTTGGCCTCCTTAACAACTTTGATGGGAGAGCCATTTAAAAACAGTTCTTGGTCCTTATGCGGCTTATATTTTCTACAGAAATGTATACAATTTGTTTTTGACTTTGAAAAGTTAAAGCCATTGTCAAGACACCGTTTATTTATTTTGTTTAAACACAATTGCAGTTGCCGTCCAATAGCATGCATATTTTTACCACGACAAGAAATATTAAAATCATCCACAAAAAGTGATCCATCGATGAATCATTTAAAACCTTTGATAAACTGTTGATCTTGATACTAAAAAGTGTGACAGACAAAATACTGCCTTGTGGGACACCCTGATCCTGATTGTAATGATCAGACAAGGTTGAACCCACTCGGACTTGAAATTGCCTGTCATTTAAAAAGTTGGATATAAAAAGAGACAAACGACCTCGTAATCCAATCCAAAAATACCAGGATTCCATGTAGTGTCGTATGCTTTTTCTAGATCGAAAATATGGACACTTTTTGTTGTTTATTAATTATGGCATTTTTTACAAAAGATTCCAAACGCACTAAATAATGGATCTAGTAGTTCTGTTGTTAAGGTCATCGGCCCATGGTACAACGTTATACATTGGCAGCCTTCAAGCATGGAAGATAAACAAGGCAAGATTTCTTAAAACCAGAGGAGTAGCATTACTCATCAGTCGATTAAATTTACACATCGACAGGGATAAAACGTTAACGAAGATCATCATAGGCAGAACAAATCAGTAAAAAGTGGTACTGATTTTCTACATAGTTACAGGAACACATTTCTCACACAATCTTGAGTTTTTTGGTTTCTTTATATATCTACCAGTTTCTATATTCAGTTGGTGTGAACTACACCTGAACCTCGCTAAGGCAATACGAAATTTCTTGATAGTTATGCAATGGAGATATGGCTCAACACCAAAACTAAATTTAAATTGAGAATATAGGTAAGTTTTTGAGCCATTAGACAACGAGGAATGCCATTGTATATCTGTTATTAGGTTATTGGTTTCCAAGTACCAAACAAGTCGATTATTTATCATGCGTTCCATGGTCTTGCAAACGCAGCTTATTAGTGAAATTGGTCTATAGTTTGAGGGATCAGTATGACATGATGAATTACAGTGGATTTAGGGATAGATTCGTCAGCTATGATAGGTCATCTGAAAAACAATTTATGGCATCGGGAATAACATTAAAAAGTTCAGGTTTCAGTTAGTCAGCACAGAGAGTTGCATATATAGACCAGTTAGCCTTTTTAAAATTCCATCTTGATGATGGAGGAACATCAGATGGATTCACGGGTTTTAGTAGTGTTGGGAAATGGTCACTTCCACAGAGGTCATCATAGACTGACCATTCGAATTCACTCAGTAAGTTGGAGTCAGTAATAGACAAATCAAGAGCTGAATAGGTTCCTGTGCCCGGATGTAAAATAAGTGTTTGCGCCATCATTATAAATGCATGTCATTATTTGAAATGTAATCGTCTATTATTTTGCCTTTGGTGACAACATCCATTAACGAATTTATGGTAGGCCTACTTCTCTAGTGAGTGGGGGCGGTGGTGTAGCCTGGTTCGCTTTCGCTCGTCACACCGAAGAACTTGCGTCTTTGTTTTGGTATGATCAACGTCTAATAAACTAATTAATATCTAAGATCACAATGCTCATTCGTCGACCGCATTTTGCTACTATGAAATTTGACTAAATCCAGCTAGGGTCTATGCACGTAGCAACAGCACCGTATGTCGCCATGGTCCCTATCGAGGTGCTGGTGATCTTTTTAACAGCACTGTTCTTCCTTTTCACTCAGTATGAACCATCATTGATCACCAAGACTTGACCAACTAGTGACGGACAACTAGGTAGTACCCGATAAAGGCTCATGTGATGGATAATACCTGTATGAAAATGGTTTGTTGGCAACCTATACAATGTACACTGGCGCCAGTCCCTAACCTGTGTGTCCACAGATCATTCCCATACTGGTAAATTGAGTGCAACATTTATTTACAACGTTTCAACATAAATGCAGATCTTCTAAACCAATATGGCCAGTGGGCGTTACGTTTGAAGTAATTAATACAAATGAAGGTAAATAGCTGAAAAGCGATTAATTCTCTAAGTATGTTTTTTACAGTAAAACTAATTTCCGTGAGAAAAACAATTCTTGCCGTCATGTGTGAAGTCTTTTAGCCAGAAATTTAAAAATTGTGGGTAAATGGTTATAAATTAGATATTAGGACATGAATTAGACCAATCCATCTCCTGGAGTGATTTTCAATGATTTACAAGTTGATTTTGCAGCTCGATCCCTTCAGTGTGGTCAAGTTCGGACTGCAAAGTTGCACCTTTCACTGATACTGACACTCAGTGCAAAGACTGGTATTTCTATGGCATTTGTACCGGTAGATTGAAAATCGATTTTCAATTCATTTTTCGTTCGGTTACAAACTGAAGAAACATTGATGAACATAGAGAATTTTCTGGGTTACATCTTCTTTTTATTCTTGAGTACAACGTTTCAGGGCTTGTTCTAGCGCCATCATTAGGTAAACTGTTCAGTTTTACCTGATGATGGGGCTAGAACAAGCTAATAACGTTGTAATCAAGAATAAAAAGAAGATGTAACCCAGAAACATCTCTATGTTCATCAAATAGCATCTTCTAAAATGCGAATCAAGCATCTGAAGAAACATTGCTATTTCACCAATTTCAAATGAAGGCATCTGGAAACAGTTTAACACACTTTCACATGAAACCTACCTGTGCACCGTGCATTGAGCCGGGATTCGCAGCAGAGGTGATAAGTTCATTCGTGTATTGAATCATTTCAAAATAGGAGTTATCCCCCCTTTAAAGTAAAAACAAACATCCCACATTTTCATAAAATGAGTACAAAGTGGTCATGATATTGATTAAAATCGTATCAGTTGAATCACCTCGTTTCTCAGTAAACTTAGATGATGAACTTTGAAAGTCATTCAGTAGGGGGATTCTAGTCTATTCTAGTCACTACCTTTCCTCCGAGTCAATGGAGGCCTATATAACATGGGATCTCTGAGCTGACCAGAGCAGACGTATCAGAAAGTCAAAGTCATCGTCCAACGGACTGTCCGGGCCGAAACGCTTGTACACCATGTTTTAAATAACAGATGTTAGTTGCAAAATGTGGTTTCAACGTGGCACAAGGCAGCTGACAGATGACTAATACCACCTACGAGATTTCACACTAACTAATTGTGTCAGCTGTAGCCCACAGTTCTCTACTTCGACCGATTTCTTTCAACAGATATACTCTGCAATTATAAAAACGCAATGGTAGAAAATTTGGAAATAGTTGACGTTTTGCTGACATTAATACAAAACTAATACCAGATATGACTACTGTGTGCGTCAAGTATGATTTGTGTGGGTGGAAAAGACCATAACAGTCGGGGGGAAAGGCAAAACAGTAGTCACGTTCGAGTATGGAATGAACAGGCAACATATACTTCTCTTCAAAAGTTAAGACTCACTTAAAGCACTCTTTATATGTTATAGTTATATGTATATATATATATGTTACATCGAAGATTGACTTCTCCACTAACCTGGGGAAACCAACTGCAGCTGAATTGCACGAGGATCATGCATCAAATTGCTGAAAAGCATGTGCAAATATCGTGCATGTGAACGGCTGCGTTATGGTGTAAAGTGTTGTTAAGAATTTGCCAATTTTCACTGATTTCATCATTTACTGAACTCATGACAATAATCTTTTGAACGTTCCGAATTTGTTTCACAATACATTAGTTCATGTGTGAACAGTACCATTAAGGGATAGTTTGCAAAATTTAGTTTATAACAGTTGTCTGAAGTAAGTGGCTATATTTACACTTGTGATCCTAAACTTTTGATGAGAAGTGTATATATTTGGGCTATGGGAACGATGGGTTTTCCTTTATCTGTCATCACAGTTATACAGCAAGTGAAAGTTGGAAACATGCCACGACTGCAGACGAAATCGGGCGGCTACAAACAGGCGACTCGACATCGGTCGTAGCCAGGCGTTCCTACTCATCACCAAGCACCATTACAAGACCATGGACCGCCTCCGTGGTGTGGTGGTTAGAGCGTCTGCACGGAGAGCGTAAGGTCGCGGGTTCGATCCCCGACCGCGTCAAACCAAAAGGACGATAAAATATGGTTCTTGTTGGTCCCTGCCTGGCGCTCGGCATTAATGGGTACAAAAAGGACTGGTCGGCTCGGAGTCAGTATAATGTGTCCGAGTAGGGCATTCATGCTTCACTGCGGCATGGTATCTCAGTGGGCTAGCACTATAAAACCAGTTTAAGTCTGGGCTAGTACAAGCAGCCGCACATACACATATAAACACATATGGGGTATATACCCTGACAAATATACATGTAGTTATGTAATTAGCTTGTCCACCATCATTGCGTTTTAATATTTCTGCCCTCAAGAGGACAAACACATCAAATAAAACATATATATAGAGATGGTCCCCAGTATATGCTTGAGCCACTGTTGAATAAAAAACGCCTTTAGAAAGATCAGAATATACGAGATAACAAATAGGTGAAACTTCTGTTTCCCGAGGCCCGTTGAATGCAGGCCATCCACACATGACTGCGTTCCAGTTTCAGCGGACAAGGTTAAGGTTGTCGAGCATCACTATAAATTCGTGTAACAGGCTCATACTTGTCAGCAGCTGTTTAACAGAATGAAGATGTGGCTCTACTCCAGATGTGTACCGTGTATCTTGCTGGCCATCCTCGTTCCATCAGCATCAGAAACCATACCAGATAAGATTGCCACTCTCCTTGGTTATCTTCGTGATATTGACACCGAAGTAGGAGGCGTACTGGGGATCACTGACGATCAGTGTCCATGCCTTGGTAAGTAGAATACCGTACCTTCCTTCATAGTAAATGTATGTATGACAAATATTGAAGATGGACCTTATGCAGCTGAAAGTTACAAATCATACAAATGTTTGTGTACAGTGTGTGACTAGGATGCCTAGCATTCTTCCGGAAACATAAACACAACCTTGTAATGTTCAAGTCCATAATAGGCAATCAAGTGACTGATATAATAAAACAACTATGCTCTTGATCGAGGTTAGCTAGGCTAACCATTAGG